>NW_026781927.1:670000-687614 GCF_031769215.1 Ylistrum balloti | reverse complement strand
AATGTGTTAAGGGACTGAACCTATTATAAATGTTAAGGGGCTGAACCTGTTATAAATGTTAAGGGACTGAACCTATTATAAATGTGTTAAGGGGCTGAACCTATTATAAATGTTAAGGGGCTGAACCTATTATAAATGTGTTAAGGGACTGAACCTATCATGAATGTGTTAAGGGACTGAACCTATTATAAATGTTAAGGGCTGAACCTATTATAAATGTGTTAAGGGGCTGAACCTATCATGAATGTGTTAAGGGGCTGAACCTGTTATTAATGTTAAGGGGCTGAACCTATCATAAATGTATTAAGGGGCTGAACCTATCATAAATGTGTTAAGGGGGCTGAACCTATCATGAATGTGTTAAGGGGCTGAACCTATTATAAATGTGTTAAGGGGCTGAACCTATTATAAATGTGTTAAGGGGCTGAAGGGGACTGAACCTATTATAAATGTGTTAAGGGACTGAACCTATTATAAATGTGTTAAGGGGCTGAACCTATTATAAATGTGTTAAGGGGTGTTAAGGGGCTGAACCTATTATAAATGTGTTAAGGGACTGAACCTATCATAAATGTGTTAAGGGACTGAACCTATTATAAATGTGTTAAGGGGCTGAACCTATTATAAATGTTAAGGGGCTGAACCTATTATGAATGTGTTAAGGGGCTGAACCTATTATGAATGTGTTATGGGGCTGAACCTATTATAAACGTTAAGGGGCTGAACCTGTTATAAATGTTAAGGGGCTGAACCTATCATGAATGTGTTAAGGGGCTGAACCTATTATAAATGTTAAGGGACTGAACCTATTATAAATGTTAAGGGACTGAACCTATTATAAATGTTAAGGGGCTGAATGTTAAGGGGCTGAACCTATCATGTGTTAAATGTGTTAAGGGGCTGAACCTATTATAAATGTGTTAAGGGACTGAACCTATTATAAATGTTAAGGGACAGAACCTATTATAAATGTTAAGGGGCTGAACCTGTTATAAATGTTAAGGGGCTGAACCTATTATAAATGTGTTAAGGGTTAAGGGGCTGAACCTGTTAAGGGACCTGAACCTTATAAATGTGTTAAGGGGCTGAACCTATTATAAATGTTAAGGGGCTGAACCTATCATAAATGTTAAAGGTGAACTTATAAATGTGTTAAGGGGCTGAACCTATTATAAATGTGTTAAGGGACTGAACCTATTATAAATGTGTTAAGGGGCTGAACCTATCATAAATGTGTTAAGGGGCTGAACCTATTATAAATGTGTTAAGGGACTGAACCTATCATAAATGTATTAAGGGACTGAACCTATTATAAATGTGTTAAGGGACTGAACCTATCATAAATGTGTTAAGGGGCTGAACCTATTATAAACGTGTTAAGGGGCTGAACCTATCATAAATGTATTAAGGGGCTGAACCTATCATAAATGTGTTAAGGGGCTGAACCTATCATGAATGTGTTAAGGGACTGAACCTATTATAAATGTTAAGGGGCTGAACCTATTATAAATGTTAAGGGGCTGAACCTATTATAAATGTGTTAAGGGGCTGAACCTATTATAAATGTTAAGGGGCTGAACCTATCATAAATGTTAAGGGGCTGAACCTGTTATAAATGTGTTAAGGGGCTGAACCTATTATAAATGTTAAGGGACTGAACCTATTATGAATGTGTTAAGGGACTGAACCTATTATAAATGTGTTAAGGGGCTGAACCTATTATAAATGTGTTAAGGGGCTGAACCTATTATAAATGTGTTAAGGGGCTGAACCTATTATAAATGTGTTAAGGGGCTGAACCTATTATAAATGTGTTAAGGGGCTGAACCTATTGTTAAGGGGCTGAACCTATTATAAATGTGGGGCTGAACCTAAGGGTTAAGGGGCTGAACCTATTATAAATGTTTAAGGGGCTGAACCTATTATAAATGTGTTAAGGGGCTGAACCTATTATAAATGTTAAGGGGCTGAACCTATTATAAATGTTAAGGGGCTGAACCTATTATAAATGTTAAGGGGCTGAACCTGAACCTATTATAAATGTGTTAAGGGGCTGAACCTATGTGTTAAGGGGCTGAACCTATTATAAATGTGTTAAGGGGCTGAACCTATTATGAACCTGTGTTAAGGGGCTGAACCTGTGTTAAGGGGCTGAACCTATTATAAATGTGTTAAGGGGCTGAACCTATTATAAATGTGTTAAGGGGCTGAACCTATTATAAATGTTTAAGGGGCTGAACCTATTATAAATGTGGGGCTGAACCTAAAATGTTAAGGGGCTGAACCTGTGTGTTAAGGGGCTGAACCTAAGGGGGGACTGAACCTATTATAAATGTTAAGGGGCTGAACCTGTTATAAATGTGTTAAGGGGCTGAACCTATTATGAATGTGTTAAGGGGCTGAACCTATTATAAATGTTAAGGGGCTGAACCTGTTATAAATGTTAAGGGGCTGAACCTATCATGAATGTGTTAAGGGACTGAACCTATCATGAATGTGTTAAGGGGCTGAACCTATTATAAATGTTAAGGGGCTGAACCTGTTATAAATGTTAAGGGGCTGAACCTGTTATAAATGTTAAGGGCTGAACCTATTATAAATGTTAAGGGACTGAACCTATTATGAATGTGTTAAGGGACTGAACCTATTATAAATGTGTTAAGGGGCTGAACCTATTATAAATGTGTTAAGGGGCTGAACCTATTATAAATGAAGGGGCCTATTATAAATGTGTTAAGGGGCTGAACCTATTATAAATGTTAAGGGGCTGAACCTATTATAAATGTTAAGGGGCTGAACCTGTTCTGAACCTGTTATAAATGTTAAGGGGCTGAACCTATCATGAATGTGTTAAGGGGCTGAACCTATTATAAATGTTAAGGGCTGAACCTATCATGAATGTGTTAAGGGGCTGAACCTATCATGAATGTGTTAAGGGGCTGAACCTATCATAAATGTGTTAAGGGGCTGAACCTATTATAAATGTGTTAAGGGACTGAACCTATCAAAAACGTGTTAAGGGGCTGAACCTATTATAAACGTGTTAAGGGGCTGAACCTATCATAAATGTATTAAGGGGCTGAACCTTTATATGTGTTAAGGGGCTGTTTAAATGTTAAGGGGCTGAACCTATTATAAATGTGTTAAGGGGCTGAACCTATTATAAATGTGTTAAGGGGCTGAACCTATTATAAATGTGTTAAGGGGCTGAACCTATTATAAATGTGTTAAGGGGCTGAACCTATTATAAATGTGTTAAGGGACTGAACCTATCATGAATGTGTTAAGGGGCTGAACCTATTATAAATGTGTTAAGGGGCTGAACCTATTATAAATGTTAAGGGACTGAACCTTTTATGAATGTTAAGGGACTGAACCTATTATAAATGTTAAGGGGCTGAACCTGTTATAAATGTTAAGGGGCTGAACCTATCATGAATGTGTTAAGGGGCTGAACCTATTATGAATGTTAAGAGGCTGAACCTATCATGAATGTGTTAAGGGGCTGAACCTATTATAAATGTTAAGGGGCTGAACCTATTATAAATGTTAAGGGGCTGAACTTATCATAAATGTTAAGGGGCTGAACCTGTTATAAATGTTAAGGGGCTGAACCTGTTATAAATGTTAAGGGGCTGAACCTATCATGAATGTGTTATAAATGTTAAGGGGCTGAACCTATTATGAATGTGTTAAGGGGCTGAACCTGTTATAAATGTTAAGGGGCTGAACCTATCATGAATGTGTTAAGGGGCTGAACCTATTATAAATGTTAAGGGGCTGAACCTATCATGAATGTGTTAAGGGGCTGAACCTATCATAAATGTGTTAAGGGGCTGAACCTATCATGAATGTGTTAAGGGGCTGAACCTATCATAAATGTGTTAAGGGGCTGAACCTATTATAAATGTTAAGGGGCTGAACCTATCATAAATGTTAAGGGGCTGAACCTGTTATAAATGTTAAGGGGCTGAACCTGTTATAAATGTTAAGGGGCTGAACCTATCATGAATGTGTTAAGGGGCTGAACCTATTATAAATGTTAAGGGGCTGAACCTATTATAAATGTTAAGGGACTGAACTGAACCTGTTATAAATGTTAAGGGGCTGAACCTGTTATGAATGTTAAGGGGCTGAACCTATCATGAATGTGTTAAGGGGCTGAACCTATTATAAATGTTAAGGGGCTGAACCTGTTATAAATGTTAAGGGGCTGAACCTATCATGAATGTGTTAAGGGGCTGAACCTATTATAAATGTTAAGGGGCTGAACCTATTATAAATGTTAAGGGGCTGAACCTGTTATAAATGTTAAGGGGCTGAACCTATCATGAATGTGTTAAGGGGCTGAACCTATTATAAATGTTAAGGGACTGAACCTGTTATAAATGTTAAGGGACTGAACCTGTTATAAATGTTAAGGGGCTGAACCTATTATAAATGTTAAGGGGCTGAACCTGTTATAAATGTGTTAAGGGGCTGAACCTATTATAAATGTTAAGGGGCTGAACCTGTTATAAATGTTAAGGGGCTGAACCTGTTATGAATGTTAAGGGGCTGAACCTATTATGAATGTTAAGGGACTGAACCTGTTATAAATGTTAAGGGACTGAACCTATTATGAATGTGTTAAGGGACTGAACCTATTATAAATGTGTTAAGGGGCTGAACCTATTATAAATGTTAAGGGACTGAACCTATTATAAATGTGTTAAGTGACTGAAACTATCATGAATGTGTTAAGGGGCTGAACCTATTATAAATGTGTTAAGGGGCTGAACCTATCATGAATGTGTTAAGGGGCTGAACCTATTATAAATGTGTTAAGGGGCTGAACCTATCATGAATGTGTTAAGGGACTGAACCTATTATAAATGTTAAGGGACTGAACCTATTATAAATGTTAAGGGGCTGAACCTGTTATAAATGTTAAGGGACTGAACCTATCATGAATGTGTTAAGGGACTGAACCTATCATAAATGTGTTAAGGGACTGAACCTATTATAAATGTTAAGGGGCTGAACCTATCATGAATGTGTTAAGGGACTGAACCTATTATAAATGTTAAGGGACTGAACCTATTATAAATGTTAAGGGGCTGAACCTGTTATAAATGTTAAGGGGCTGAACCTATTATAAATGTTAAGGGGCTGAACCTGTTATAAATGTTAAGGGGCTGAACCTGTTATGAATGTTAAGGGGCTGAACCTATCATGAATGCGTTAAGGGGCTGAACCTATTATAAATGTTAAGGGGCTGAACCTGTTATAAATGTTAAGGGGCTGAACCTGTTATGAATGTTAAGGGGCTGAACCTGTTAAGGGACTGTACCTATTATAAATGTGTTAAGGGGCTGAACCTATTATAAATGTGTTAAGGGACTGTACCTATTATAAATGTGTTAAGGGACTGTACCTATTATAAATGTGTTAAGGGACTGAACCTATTATAAATGTGTTAAGGGACTGTACCTATTATAAATGTGTTAAGGGGCTGAACCTATTATAAATGTGTTAAGGGGCTGAACCTATTATAAATGTGTTAAGGGGCTGAACCTATTATAAATGTGTTAAGGGACTGAACCTATCATAAATGTGTTAAGGGGCTGAACCTATCATAAATGTGTTAAGGGACTGAACCTATCATGAATGTGTTAAGGGGCTGAACCTATCATAAATGTGTTAAGGGGCTGAACCTATTATAAATGTGTTAAGGGGCTGAACCTATCATGAATGTGTTAAGGGGCTGAACCTATTATAAATGTTAAGGGACTGAACCTATTATAAATGTTAAGGGGCTGAACCTGTTATAAATGTTAAGGGGCTGAACCTGTTATGAATGTTAAGGGGCTGAACCTATCATGAATGTGTTAAGGGGCTGAACCTATTATAAATGTTAAGGGGCTGAACCTGTTAAGGGGCTGAACCTATTATAAATGTTTTAAGGGGATGAACCTTTCATATAGGTGTTAAGGGGCTGAACCTATTATAAATGTGTTAAGGGACTGAACCTATTATGAATGTGTTAAGGGGCTGAACCTAATATGAATGTGTTAAGGGGCTGAACCTATTATGAATGTGTTAAGGGGCTGAACATACACAAGAGAATGGCACCTTTTAACAAAATTTAGAGTTTAAGATACAACAGAGCCAGACAATGAATTCAACAGCAACATACAGCTGTTTCATCCTTCTAGGACTCGTCAGTGATGCTACAACATACAGCTGTTTCATCCTTCTAGGACTCGTCAGTGATGCTAACGGCCTAAATTTTGAAACCTACAAGGTGATTGAGGAAAATCTCAACTGAACGAAAGAAAGGTCAAAATCTGGACAAAAGGCACTAGCCCTATAATTCAATACATTTCATACCACTAAACATTCAAGCTGACTTGAATACTCTGATAACTCAAACTTGTCCTTCTGTCTTGTCAACTTTGAAATAAGGGGTTCTACTGTATCTGATAATTTCATTTCAGTAATAATGACCATAACTTTAGTATGCAAATACAGTACCTACACCCATCTTTGTATCCCAACAACAAAAGATTCAAAAGAAAAACAATCCCGCCCTCCCTACGATCCATGAGCCATCACGGCAGGAACGCAGAGTGATCTCCCTGCCTCTTACCTTTATGGCTGCCGACGAGTGCGGAGGTGTCTGAGCTAAGTGCTTTTCTTACTCCTTCTCTTCGTACTGCCATTGTCGTTTGAGTATATTGTTACTCTATTAGTAGTCTATAAACCCATCTCCCAACTTATATTGTGAAATTAAGTATTGTCATTTGTTTATTTTGACCGTATTTCCAGCCGTTTTTTCCTCCACGTATTCGAGTGCGTGACTACTTGTCTCGTTGCTCGGATTTGCGTGAAGTTGAAATTGTTTTCTTGCTGCTTTGTCGGCCGTTTTGTACGACCGTTTTCTTTTTTTTGCAGTACAATCTTGCTTTATGCTCTCGTTCGTAGTTTTTTGATTGTTAGAAAACTTTTTGTCCTTGTTTTCATTGTTACAATTTTTTATTGTTTCGATGATGGATAATAGTGCCGGGTTTACGTCGGGGGTCAGCCCACGGATGTTCCTATTTCTATAGATAATGGGAACCCCATGATACCTGTCCCATTTGCCGACATTACAGCCAGACCTCACTATGTGAACTTTGTTTGCACATGGAGTCTGCTGCTTAGGCTCCCATGCCTTTCCAGCTAACTTTCCGCCGGAAGAGGGATTCATCCTCTTCTTCCGGTAAGGGAAGTAGGCTTTTTAAGACCTCCCTCCTCAGGTTCTGAACCAGAGCGTTCCTGCTGGGGGTGCTCTCGTTCCACCGAGCTCCGCCCTTCAGCAGGGGGTGGCTCCCCCTGTCCAGGTGCGTCCTGGAGCAGGGGGGGGGGTCAGCCCGACCCCGACTCGGCGCAGTCAAGGGTCGAATTGGCCGGTAGCTCTCAATAGCTGGCGGTGTTACCGTCGGAAAGGGACTTCCTGTCGAGGTCTCGGATTCCTTCGGGGACCTCGGCGCGCCAGGTGGCGTCGTTGGTGGGGGCCACTTTGACTCCGAAACTGTGCCTTCGGGTATAGGGTCAGGGGCCACAGACTTTTTGTCAGGATTGTCTGTGGCTATGGGGATTAGTGACACTTGAGTTCACTAATCCTGGTGTCAGGGCGGGGTCTGTTTTCCCACCCTCACAGGCTTCTGGCTCTAGGACTTTCCGTCCCAGTCCAGATTTCCCAGTGCAGGGTTTCCCAGGGGGTTTTCCCCCAAGGGTTTGGGGCTTCAGGCCAGGAGTCCGGTTTCCGGTCTCCCTTTCCCCCGGGCTCAGGGAGTAGGGGTGCCTGCGGGCACTTATTCCTGAGTCGCCCAGGCCAACCTGCGGATGGTTTTGGGTACCAACAGTTACTCAGCAGTTACAGGCTTAGCCTGTACATGTCTGGGTTTCCACCTGGTGGGAGTGGCGGTTCATCCTGGTCCTTTGGACAGGGTGTCCAGCCCCAGACTCAGGCAGGCCATCTTGGCCAGTTCTGGGGTCACTCCTGGCCCGCTGGACCGTTCCCATTCCCTCAGGGGTTTGGGTTTTTACCCCATGGGTCTTCACTCGTAGGGGTTGGTCTTTCCTCTAGGAGATGTTATAGCAGTGCGGGATCCCCCCAATGTTCTGCTACTTCGGAGGCCTTGTTGGCCGGTCCTATAAAGGTTTGCCAGACCTTAAGGCCTTCCGCCTCCAGCGCGGACCCGTCGGTCTCCTGTTCCCAGGGGTCGGCTTCGGGTCTCCGACCCAAGCCTACAGCTAAGACTGTTGGTCGCGCTGCGTCCAAATGCCATAAAGAGGAGTTCCCCTCTGCGGAGATGGCTCCTCTGGCGGCCCCTGTTCCTCCCAAGGGGACTTCGGTCTCTATTGAGGAGGAGATGGACATCGAGGGTGCGGGCTCGGCAGAGGAAGACGATGTCATTCATCTTTCTCCTGGGCCAAGAGAGTTCACAAGGGGAAGATGGCCCTGAGACTGCTGAAGCCGAGGCTCAGCATGTGCTTTCGGGGATGCGGGTCCTCCGGGCAAACATCTCCCGGATTCTCAGGGCGGAGGTTTGCTCACCGCCTCAGCATCGTCGGCGCCTGAATCCACCATCCTTCTGGGTTCCCTGGTGGCTCCTCGGGCTTCCGTTCGCTCAGATCGGTCTCTGCCAGAAGGCAATATCATGTCTTCGGTTCTGGCCACGGCCCGGGCTACGGTTTTAGAGAAGGACTCCTTCTCTACCCGCGCTCCCGGGTTTGTCGGTCTGCAGCTCAGTGTTGGTGAATTGTTGGAGGCTTCAGCTTCCGACTATGCCACACATGACAGGCAGCTGGCCTCTCAACCAGCACAGCTGGAGTTGAGACAGCTGGCTGCCTGGCCCGGCAAATCAGTGGACCAGGTGGTGCTCGATCCCAAAGAGCACCACAGGATGGAGAGAATGTTGCACCTCTCCATCCAAGTTCTGTCATACATAGACTTCCTGACAGTTTGTCTATACAGGGTATCCGATTTGCCTGATTGTCAGTTATCCGAGACAGAACAGCCGACATACAGGACACGGCAGCCTTGCAGGTTTCTCTGCTCGTCAATGCCGTGTTGGCTAGGCAGTTTTCAGTTCTGAAATTCTGCCCAGTCCAGTACCCCTACCGTTTCCGCTTGTTGAATGTCCCCTTCTAGGGCTCTACCCTGTTCAGGGGAGCTCTTCCTTGGGTTCAGAAGGATATGAAGGAGGACTCGGTCGCCTCAGCACTTCTGGTGAAGAGGTTTCAGGCTGAGAAGGCCAGTGCCTCGCAGGGGTCAGTGCCTCCTAAGAAGAAGGCGAAGTCTTCGGCTGCTCAGTTTTCTGCACAGCCCAAGTCCCAACCTCACTTCAACGGCAACAAGGGGAAGGGCAGGAAGGGTAAGAAACCTCCTGGGGGCAAGAAGAAGGGTTCCTGACTATTTCTGCTTCTTGGCCGCGAAAGGCGAAGGGTATGGCCGGGTGGACGGTGGTTCTCCTGTCCCTGGCTCATGTCCTTCTCCCGCAGGCTCAGGCTCCGGGTGGGCAGACGATTCTCTGGTCTGGCAGGGGCTCGATCTGCCCCATCCGGAACTCCCTGTGGGCAGACGTCTCTCTGCTTTCCTTTCCCAGTGGCAGGATATTACAGATGACGCTTGGGCTTTTGTCGGTGGTCAGGGAGGGTCCAGGTATTCCCCTTCTTCAGGATTCGTCCCTCACCTCCCGGCCGTTTTTGTTTCTTTCCTCCTCCCGGGGATTCAGAAAGGGCACGGGTGCTCCAGGAGGAAGTAGGGACCATGCTGCCAAGGCAGAGATGCCCTTGGGGCTCACGACAGCTCCTTTGGTGTTCACCAAGTTGCTGCTGGTGGTTTCCTTCACTTGCGCAGAATAGACGTCCACATCTATTTCGACGACTCCCTCATGCCTCTTTTGGTGTGGGAATCGTTAGTGAAGGACACTCGTCTGGTCCTGAAACTCTTGCTCAGAGTCGGCTTCATTCCTTCCAGAGAGAAGTCAGAGGTTCCTTCATATTAGGACTTCGTCTTCCTGGCGAACCGTTTTGACATGGTTCGGGGCTTAGCCCTTCCACCTCTGGAGAAGTTCGAGACGGTCAGGGCTCTGGCTCTGACTTTCATCGCTTGGTCGCTTGTCGAATATATTGGTTCCTCAGTTTTCTGGGGTATCTCAACTCCTTGGCAGATGTGGTCATCCTAGGAAAGATTCACATCGGACCTCTCCAGATGTTCCTCCTGTCTGACTGGGTTCCGTCATCCAGGAGGCCTGGATCCCACTTACCCAGTCGGTCAGGGAGTTCTCTTGCTGGTGGACCATTCAGGAGAACGTTTTCCACGGGGTACCTCTGACCAAGCCTATCCCCTCTATGATCCTGTTCATGGACGCGTTCATGACAGGAATGGGAGCTTACCTCGATGGCCAATGCCGCTCGGGGGAGTGGTCTGGCGAACAGCTCTCGGAGCACATCAGTGTACTCGAGATGAGACTGTTCATTTGGCTCTGCAGTCCTTTAGGGGTATCCTGCAGTCCAAAGTGTGGCTACTGACAATAGTTGTCGCGTATCTGGAGAGACAGGGGCCACCAGGTCTCATGTCCTGTGTGCCCTCTCCATCCACATCCTTCTCTGCCAGGACATGCAGTTGACCATAGCGGTCAAGCATCTTTCTGGCAGGCTGAGTGTGTTGGTGGCCACTCTCCAGGCGCCACCAGCCGGTGTTGACGGAATGGCAGCTGTGTCCCTTGATTTTCAAGGGGAATTGTCAGGCGTGGGACAGACCTATTTTAGACCTGTTTGCCACTTCCCTGAACAACCAGCTGCTAACCTTCGTCTCCCCGGTCCCAGACCGTAAGGCGTGGGCTGTGGACGCCCTTTCTCTGGAATAGGAAGGGACGTATGCATATGCATTCCCTCCCTTCAACCTGGTGGGCAGGGTTCTACAGAAGTTCTGGGAGCATCACTGCTCCTTACTTCTGAGAGCCCCTCTGTGGCCGAGGCAAGCTTGGTTTCAGGAGCTCTTGTCGTTTCTGGTGGAGGAGCCCTTGGCTCTCCCCACCAGACCGAATCTCCTTCGCCAGCCTTGGCCCAGAACGACACACTCTTGACCAGAGATCCTCCACCTTCACGCGTTGAGGCTATCTCTGGAAGCCACGCCAAGGCAGGCTTTTCTCAAGAGGTGTCAGATTGCATTCAGCAATCAATCAGGACTTCCTCTTCTGCCGTCTACCAGTCACGTTGGATGATCTTCTGTGATTGGTGTGTCGGCAAGGAAGCTTATTCATTCGAAGCCTCTGCATTTGATTGCGGACTTCCTAATCTCTCTGTTTAGGTACCGCTATCTGGCACCTGGCACTATTGCTGGCTATCGTACAGCTATTGCCAGAGTTCTTGCTTGTTATGGCAGGAAGGAGATAGGTTAGTCCTCCTCTCTTTCTGCCCTAATCAGAGGCTTTGCTATGAATAGAGTTGTTTTTAGCGAGGAATCAGGTTCCGGGGTTCTCGCACGATCCCATCAGGATCCTGGCTGTGACTAGCTCAGAGGAGCGAGACAAGTTGCTTTGTCCTTGTCGGGCTCTTAGGTTTTATCTTGATAAAACCAGGGCGGGGGGGGGACGGCGGGGCTCTCGGTCCCGTCTGTTTTGCTCATCAAACAGGTCTCCAGGTGGGTTTGCCAGGTGATTTAGTATGCTTACGAGCATTTTTATGATCTGGCTCAGGCGAGAGCGAAAGCGCGGTCTCACAAGGTCAGGGCCCTTGCTTCATCCTGGGCCCTTCTCTCAATGGGTCCTCCTTTCAGGAGGTCATGTCTGCAGCATTCTGGCAGGGCAAGGATACCTTCACAGATTTTTATCTGTGATCCCTAGCTTCCCACTCAGAAGGCCTGTATTCATTGGGACCTTTGGTGGTGGCATAGTCAGTGGCTGTGCCTCCTCGTTAGCCCCGGGCCATGTCTTTCCGTACGGCGGCATGCGGGTACACCTGCTCTTTCACAGAGAGGTCCCTTCCTTCACTTTGGCACTCTGTTCTCCCTCCCTACTACTTTGGTTGTGCTGAAGGGGCTGCCTGGCTTCTAGTCACCACTACGGTAAGACGAATTCGCATACTAAAGTTATGGTAATTATTACTGAAATGAAATTGAGGTTTTTTAATGTAAAACCAATTTTCATGATGTAATACTTACCATAACTTTATGGAGTCCCACCCTATCCTCCCCTCTTCCTTATCTGCCTGGCTGCCCCTCTGTGGGGTACGCCATAAAGGTTATTAGAGGAAGGGAGATCACTCTGCGATCCTGCCGTGATGGCTCATGGATCGTAGGGAGGGCGGGATTGTTTTTCTTTTGAATCTTTTGTTGTTGGGATACAAAGATGGGTGCAGGTACTGTATTTGCATACTAAAGTTATGGTAAGTATTACATCATGAAAATTGGTTTTACATTAAAAAACCTCAAATTTATAACAATGTAAAGTAAATAGGTAACACAATGTATTGTGGTACAAATAAATCTACTAGATTAATTTCATTCTATAAGAGTACATATTTTAGATCCACTTTTTATAGAAAAATCTTCTCCAATATGGATGTTTGATAAAAAAAAACCATTCCATTCACTAAAAAACATCTAAAAATTCTAACATTTTCTCAGAACAGGAGATCACACACCATGCACACCTCTTCATCATAATTGAAACTGTCCTATACTGTAGAATGATATATCTCCAAAATTTATTTTTTTTATTATTAAATGTTTCAAATCATATAAATTAATACATAGGATGTCAATGTCACTTCACATCAAACAGTACCAGCTTTTATGTCATTCATTTTCAGAATATCTAGATTCACCATAAAATGATATTAAAGTACAAATATTAAACGACGAGACACAGTTACTCTCTAGAAAACAAGATTATATTATACCATAGACATATTCCTTGTCACACTTCTTAACACACAAAATTTCCTAAACAGGCATAAAAAGATATTTGATCCATACACAAAGGGAGAGTTTGTTGGAAAAAATTGGTGACTTTTCAGCCATGTATCTGCACAGTTGGAGTTCAGAGTTATCCGCTCTGTCAGACTGGGGACACATTTCATCAGGTGTGTAAGCACACTACAGGTTTCTCAGCAAGTACCTGCCTTTTACAAAAAACGATGCATTCTGAAACCTGATTAAACCACAAAAACATATTCTGTTGATGAATATATAAAATCCATTTAATTCTTACTCCTGATTTATGGTACATGGTCAGATCATCAGATACAATGTAATTAAAAAGTCAGCTTGTTGCAGGTGAAACATCAATAGAGACATTTTTAAAATTACATTTAGAAAATATTGTTTAAAAGAAATCAATGAGACAGAGTCTATGAATTAATCTGAATAATTTCTAAAACATTTAATATTCTATCACAATTTCAGAGATTGAGGACTTTGTTTCTTTAACTGTTGCTCCAAACATAAAAGGTACCAGGTG
Organism: Ylistrum balloti; assembly: GCF_031769215.1. NCBI lineage: Eukaryota > Metazoa > Mollusca > Bivalvia > Pectinida > Pectinidae > Ylistrum > Ylistrum balloti. The sequence goes on along the minus strand of NW_026781927.1, from coordinate 674,118 downwards.
TTTGAGAGGAAGACTATGTTTCTGAGTAAGGGTTGATGGCTGGAGACAGGCAGGTACCAGGTGGTTGAGAGGAAGACTATGTTTCTGAGTAAGGGTTGATGGCTGGAGACAGGGAGGTACCAGGTGGTTGAGAGGAAGACTATGTTTCTGAGTAAGGGTTGATGGCTGGAGACAGGCAGGTACCAGGTGGTTGAGAGGAAGACTATGTTTCTGAGTAAGGGTTGATGGCTGGAGACAGGCAGGTACCAGGTGGTTGAGAGGAAGACTATGTTTCTGAGTAAGGGTTGATGGCTGGAGACAGGCAGGTACCAGGTGGTTGAGAGGAAGACTATGTTTCTGAGTAAGGGTTGATGGCTGGAGACAGGCAGGTACCAGGTGGTTGAGAGGAAGACTATGTTTCTGAGTAAGGGTTGATGGCTGGAGACAGGCAGGTACCAGGTGGTTGAGAGGAAGACTATGTTTCTGAGTAAGGGTTGATGGCTGGAGACAGGCAGGTACCAGGTGGTTGAGAGGAAGACTATGTTTCTGAGTAAGGGTTGATGGCTGGAGACAGGCAGGTACCAGGTGGTTGAGAGGAAGACTATGTTTCTGAGTAAGGGTTGATGGCTGGAGACAGGGAGGTACCAGGTGGTTGAGAGGAAGACTATGTTTCTGAGTAAGGGTTGATGGCTGGAGACAGGGAGGTACCCGGTGGTTGAGAGGAAGACTATATTTCTGAGTAAGGGTTGATGGCTGGAGACAGGGAGGTACCCGGTGGTTGAGAGGAAGACTATGTTTCTGAGTAAGGGTTGATGGCTGGAGACAGGGAGGTACCAGGTGGTTGAGAGGAAGACTATGTTTCTGAGTAAGGGTTGATGGCTGGAGACAGGGAGGTACCCGGTGGTTGAGAGGAAGACTATGTTTCTGAGTAAGGGTTGATGGCTGGAGACAGGGAGGTACCAGGTGGTTGAGAGGAAGACTATGTTTCTGAGTAAGGGTTGATGGCTGGAGACAGGGAGGTACCCGGTGGTTGAGAGGAAGACTATGTTTCTGAGTAAGGGTTGATGGCTGGAGACAGGGAGGTACCCGGTGGTTGAGAGGAAGACTATGTTTCTGAGTAAGGGTTGATGGCTGGAGACAGAGAGGTACCCGGTGGTTGAGAGGAAGACTATGTTTCTGAGTAAGGGTTGATGGCTGGAGACAGGGAGGTACCAGGTGGTTGAGAGGAAGACTATGTTTCTGAGTAAGGGTTGATGGCTGGAGACAGGGAGGTACCAGGTGGTTGAGAGGAAGACTATGTTTCTGAGTAAGGGTTGATGGCTGGAGACAGGCAGGTACCAGGTGGTTGAGAGGAAGACTATGTTTCTGAGTAAGGGTTGATGGCTGGAGACAGGCAGGTACCCGGTGGTTGAGAGGAAGACTATATTTCTGAGTAAGGGTTGATGGCTGGAGACAGGGAGGTATCCGGTGGTTGAGAGGAAGACTATATTTCTGAGTAAGGGTTGATGGCTGGAGACAGGGAGGTACCCGGTGGTTGAGAGGAAGACTATGTTTCTGAGTAAGGGTTGATGGCTGGAGACAGGGAGGTACCAGGTGGTTGAGAGGAAGACTATATTTCTGAGTAAGGGTTGATGGCTGGAGACAGGGAGGTATCCGGTGGTTGAGAGGAAGACTAAGTTTCTGAGTAAGGGTTGATGGCTGGAGACAGGGAGGTACCAGGTGGTTGAGAGGAAGACTATGTTTCTGAGTAAGGGTTGATGGCTGGAGACAGGGAGGTACCCGGTGGTTGAGAGGAAGACTATATTTCTGAGTAAGGGTTGATGGCTGGAGACAGGGAGGTACCCAGTGGTTGAGAGGAAGACTATGTTTCTGAGTAAGGGTTGATGGCTGGAGACAGGGAGGTACCAGGTGGTTGAGAGGAAGACTATATTTCTGAGTAAGGGTTGATGGCTGGAGACAGGCAGGTACCAGGTGGTTGAGAGGAAGACTATGTTTCTGAGTAAGGGTTGATGGCTGGAGACAGGGAGGTACCCGGTGGTTGAGAGGAAGACTATGTTTCTGAGTAAGGGTTGATGGCTGGAGACAGGGAGGTACCAGGTGGTTGAGAGGAAGACTATGTTTCTGAGTAAGGGTTGATGGCTGGAGACAGGGAGGTAAGGGTTGATGGCAGGTGGTTGAGAGGAAGACTATGTTTCTGAGTAAGGGTTGATGGCTGGAGACAGGGAGGTACCAGGTGGTTGAGAGGAAGACTATGTTTCTGAATAAGGGTTGATGGCTGGAGACAAGGAGGTATCAGGTGGTTGAGAGGAAGACTATGTTTCTGAGTAAGGGTTGATGGCTGGAGACAGAGAGGCTGATTTTCTAGATGGATTATGGGGATTGGATGAGAGTCTCAGGTAGTTGTCTGTCAATATGTCTATATAGGTGGGAGGGTCTATCTGAATAGTAATTGGGTGTCATTTATCAGGTTCACAATATTTATCTGGTGTCAACATTAATCAGGTTCACAATATTTATCTGGTGTCAACATCTATCAGGTTCACAATATTTATCTGGTGTCAACATCTATCAGGTTCACAATATTTATCTGGTGTCAACATTTATCAGGTTCACAATATTTATCTAGTGTCAACATCTATCAGGTTCACAATATTTATCTAGTGTCAACATCTATCAGGTTCACAATATTTATCTGGTGTCAACATGTATCAGGTACACAATATTTATTGGGTGTCAACATCTATCAGGTTCACAATATTTATCTAGTGTCAACATCTATCAGGTTCACAATATTTATCTGGTGTCAACATTTATCAGGTTCACAATATTTATTGGGTGTCAACATTAATCAGGTTCACAATATTTATCTGGTGTCAACATCTATCAGGTTCACAATATTTATCTAGTGTCAACATCTATCAGGTTCACAATATTTATCTGGTGTCAACATTAATCAGGTTCACAATATTTATCTAGTGTCAACATCTATCAGGTTCACAATATTTATTGGGTGTCAACATTAATCAGGTACACAATATTTATCTAGTGTCAACATCTCTCAGGTTCACAATATTTATTGGGTGTCAACATCTATCAGGTTCACAATATTTATCTAGTGTCAACATCTATCAGGTTCACAATATTTATCTAGTGTCAACATCTATCAGGTACACAATATTTATTGGGTGTCAACATTAATCAGGTACACAATATTTACCTGGTGTCAACATCTATCACATTCACAATATTTATTGGGTGTCAACATTAATCAGGTTCACAATATTTATCTAGTGTCAACATCTATCAGGTTCACAATATTTACCTGGTGTCAACATTAATCAGGTTCACAATATTTACCTGGTGTCAACATTAATTAGGTACACAATATTTACCTGGTGTCAACATTGATGAGGTTCACAATATTTATCTAGTGTCAACATTTATCAGGTTCACAATATTTATCTGGTGTCAACATCTATCAGGTACACAATATTTATTGAGTGTCAACATTTATCAGGTTCACAATATTTATTGGGTGTCAACATTAATCAGGTACTCAATATTTACCTGGTGTCAACATTAATCAGGTTCACAATATTTACCTGGTGTCAACATCTATCACGTTCACAATATTTATTGGGTGTCAACATCTATCAGGTACACAATATTTATCTAGTGTCAACATTAATCAGGTTCACAATATTTATTGGGTGTCAACATCTATCAGGTACACAATATTTACCTGGTGTCAACATTAATCAGGTACTCAATATTTATCTAGTGTCAACATTGATCAGGTTCACAATATTTATCTGGTGTCAACATTTATCAGGTACACAATATTTATCTGGTGTCAACATCTATCACGTTCACATATTTATCTGGTGTCAACATGTATCAGGTACACAATATTTACCTGGTGTCAACATTAATCAGGTACTCAATATTTATCTAGTGTCAACATCTATCAGGTTCACAATATTTATTGGGTGTCAACATTTATCAGGTTCACAATATTTATCTGGTGTCAACATTAATCAGGTTCACAATATTTATCTAGTGTCAACATCTATCAGGTACACAATATTTATTTAGTGTCAACATCTATCAGGTACGCAATATTTATCTAGTGTCAACAT